>NC_135434.1:7870000-7915000 GCF_051991255.1 Vanacampus margaritifer | reverse complement strand
TGGTCAGGATGGAGTTTCGGTCCCATAAATTGAAGTTAATGTAGGAACTGTCATGCTACAAATTACACAGACAAAAAAAAAAGGCACTTAAATGTACTCGGCAAAGCAATAAATTGTGGTCCACGTGGGCTAAATCTGCTGGCCAGATGCACCTTTCATGCCTCCATTTAGTCTTTTCCCGCTTTTCCTGTCTCCTCCTTCACCAGTTAAGTAATGAAGTACAAATTTAGGAATTTTCAGATATTCTGAAAAACTAATAATATTCCCAAAACAGGATAACATTCAATAAAAAAAAATCAGAATAGACCTAAGCGTATTTAATTCACTTGAAATAAAAGAAAAGAAAATACTTTATTTTTTTATTTGTATTTTTTTGTTCTGTTTTTTTCATAATACTAATTTTTTTTTAATAATTTTTTTTCCGTCTTTAAAAAAACATCCCCAAAAACTGAAATACAATATTCAGAAAAACTAATAATATTCCAAAAACAGGATAACATTCAAAAAAAAAAATCTGAATAGACCTAAGCGTATTTCATTCACTTGAAATAAAAGAAAAGAAAATACTTTATTTTTTTATTTGTATTTTTTTGTTCTGTTTTTTTCATAATACTAATTTTTTTTTAATATTTTTTTTTCCGTCTTTAAAAAAACATCCCCAAAAACTGAAATACAATATTCAGAAAAACTAATAATATTCCAAAAACAGGATAACATTCAAAAAAAAAATCTGAATAGACCTAAGCGTATTTCATTCACTTGAAATAAAAGAAAAGAAAATACTTTATTTTTTTATTTGTATTTTTTTGTTCTGTTTTTTTCATAATACTAATTTTTTTTTAATATTTTTTTTTCCGTCTTTAAAAAAACATCCCCAAAAACTGAAATACAATATTCAGAAAAACTAATAATATTCCAAAAACAGGATAACATTCAATAAAAAAAATCAGAATAGACCTAAGCGTATTTCATTCACTTGAAATAAAAGAAAAGAAAAAACTTTATTTTTTTCTTTTTATTTTTTTGTTCTGTTTTTTTCATAATACTAATTTTTTTTAAATAATATTTTTTCCGTCTTTAAAAAAACATCCCCAAAAACTGAAATACAATATTCAGAAAAAATAATAATATTCCCAAAACAGGAAAACATTCAATAAAAAAACAGAAACAAAGAAACAACCCCCCCCGCCCAAAAAAAAAATTTTTACACAGAAAAAAAAATCAAGTCACTTCCATATTACAGTACTGAATTGTTCTTTTCACATCCACTTCTAAAACACTCATCCACACTACCGAAACGCTTACTTTCCATGTATGTATATATATATATATATATATATATATATATATGTATATATTTATATATGTATATATTTATATATATATTTATATATATATATATTTATATATATATATATATGCAACAAAAAACAAAAAGCGGAATGTTCCGACTTAATCCTCACCCTTCAATTGCGTGGCGTAGCAGAACACATCAAAGCGGCTCATGTACTTGTCACGCTTGCCGTAGTTTCTGAGGCCGGGTCCGTTGTTGGCGCCGCCGCAGGGTTCTCGGGGCTTCGTGATGGGATACTGCACGGTGCCGTCGTCCAGCCAGCCGGCATTGCACCAGTCCAGGCCGTCCTTCCAGGCTTCAAACAGGTGCTCGAAGGAGGCCACCACCGCATCCTGATCCAAACAAGCCTGCACGGCCTCGTCGAAGTTAAAGCTGTAGCGGCCGAGTGGCGGGAAGTGGGGGAACACCACACCTGCAGCACAAGGAATACATTTCAAAGTATTGATCGGGATGCCAATTATGTCATCCATTTCTGTCAGTACGCAGCATAACTCGATCTTTCATTCACTCCCAGCCATTTTCACTGAAGCAACCCCCTTCGCTCCCACGTTTTACTGGATTTTGACTGATATTGCCAGGTCCGCAGAAAATTGTGTTCTGTTGCTATAAAAAACATGGAACTTACCAAAAGAAAGATTAGAGTCTCTTCTTTCATCAGGAAAAAAAACATTTGTATCGGTTTCCGCTTTGCAGCGTTAGAATAAAAAGTTTCATCATTATTCACAAACACTGGCAAAAAGAGCTTGTTGCAACACGGCCCTGGCTGATCTCTTATACTCTGCTGCCATCTGCTGGCCATTTTTTGTAATAACTACCCATTACTTTAAGCGGCCTCTTCAGGTCAGAAGCTTCATCAAAGCCTTCTGTATGCTCTAGCATAGAAAAAACATAAAACACGTCTAAATAGATTTTTGGGAATGAAGGACAAAGAATTAAAACGTATTTATATGTTCTTGGGTTTGAATGAGAAATGGATGCTAACCATGGATGGATTCGTTTGTTTACAGCAGTTGGACTTTGCACCTTTGCAGCAATTAGCGTTAGAATAAAAAGTTTCATCATTATTCACAAACACTGGCAAAAAGAGCTTGTTGCAACACGGCCCTGGCTGATCTCTTATACTCTGCTGCCATTTTTTGTAATAACTACCATTACTTTAAGAGGCCTCTTCAGGTCAGAAGCTGCGTCAAAGCCTTCTGTATGCTCTAGCATAGAAAAAACATAAAACATGTCTAAATAGATTTTTGGGAATGAAGGACAAAGAATTAAAACGTATTTATACGTTCTTGGGTTTGAATGAGAAATGGATGCTAACCATGGATGGATTCGTTTGTTTACAGCAGTTGGACTGATGGTTTATTCATGTAAAAAAGTAAAAACTATAATCTAATGGTGGGTTGAAGCTTTGTCATTGCGCGACTCGGCCACTTGAGTCGGGCTACGCTAAAGCTGCGCGATTCTTTCAGTAAGCGCAGTGTGAAAAGGGCTTTACTCTGAGCCTCTTGTGTTGAAAAGGGAGCATTTCCGTTTCCTGTTTGATAGTCTCGGAAGTAGTAATGAATATACAGCATGTTTCACTATTTCATTTTGTTGTTCAATAGAAACGAAATCTTATAAAATTTTTTATATACGACAAAAAAAAAGTACATCAATTTACCATCAGTGAGGCTACTTTGCACCTCCAAGCCAATCTCTTGTACGGTGTCCACCATCCCGTTGATGATCTCACAACGGTACGTTCCAGCGTCATCCGCGGAAACGTCGGTTATCACCAAAGAAGCGTCGTCGCTATCCAGCTCCTGCAGGTAGACGCGATCCTCGAAGCTGCCGTAGGTTTTCTTGTGGAAGCCCATGGAAAGCAGCACGTCCTCGTTCAGGGCCTCGTCGTCCGCCAGCTTGGTCCACTTGACACGGATGCCCACGCTGAAGAAGCTGTGGCTTTCTTGCGGGAGACGGCACGGCAAAGTAGCGTTGGCCCCGAGGTCGGCCGAGACCTTAACTGGAAGGAAGAACAGGATGGTTGAACTTTCTTAGACATGTTTAGTTTGTCACTAAATGGATCTGACGATGCGCGTGAGTGAGACAGTTAAAAGTAATAAAGCTTGAGTTAAAACAGATATAAACAAAGCACAACACAGGTAAAACTAAATGCTGGCTTCCTGTGCTACACGCCCTTCGAAAACGGGAGCCAAATTATTTTTGCAACATTGGTTCTCACAACCTCTGTAATCACCGTTTTTAGACCTCACAGGGCTCGGATAAGTGGGCCCGAAGCAGCAAAGCAACGCTGGCCCCCTCTCGGCAATAATAAGCCCCAGATGGACAGATGTACACAACCCCTTGACCCCTGGCTCCACAGGAACTGCCCTTGAACCAGTCTAGTAATTGGAGTCAGGAACCGCTGTGAGCTGGTTTGAAACAGTTTGATTTTTGACAACAAGTTGTGAAGGAAACGACTGCTGGAGCTTTGCTTTGAATACTGGATTTTAAGCATAATATTTCCTCCACGGGGCAAACAGGGAATAAGTGGCGCCACTGGTATCCTTGGGCCTATTTATAAATAATCTGCTCAAAAGCATATTTGACACTCAAAGACCGTGTTGTTGCTCAGTTTAAATAGTTTCAATGTTTCTGTATGAAACAAACAAAAAATAAAAATATGCAAAGACTGAGAACTACTGTAAGCTATGTCGCGTTAAATTTTGGGCATAGTGAGTAACAGATTTTTTTGGTCTCCAGCCTGCGCTAGTCCTCCCTGACTCTATAAGAACTTCCGCACCTTCGTTCACGTCAGCAGTTAGCGATTGTAGTTTGCCTACACCTTAAAAACCTGTGTGATTTTAGAGTGCCTCATGGTTGGCTGTGAGTGCAGACATTGCACAGAAAAAAACCCCCAGAAGAGTGAGGAGGAGGCGGGTAACAATTGGTGGACGTGGGCGCTTTAGAGCGCCTCGTTGTTGGCTGTGAGTGCACGCATGTCATTCAGAGAAAGACACAAGAGAGAGTAAGGGGGATTATTATTTTTTTTTTTTAAGTCAGACTTAATTGAAAGCGTGTGGATAGTGATTTTCTGATGGGATGGGCGTATTAGAGTGCCTTGTTGTCATGACAAATATACGAGATATATTTCAGCCAATAGAGGCTAGGCACAAGAAGGATGAAAGACAAAATAGCAAGCACATTTCCGGGTCAGGTGGTATTTGAATGACATTTGAGCGGGGTGAGCAAAAACAAAGACGATTTCTAAGACACTTTATAATATGCATGGTTCAACACCTGTAATTATTATTTTTTTAAACATTAAATAATTTTTACAAATATTTTTTGGGGGTGGTTGTGGGTTCAATTATACACAGATTTTTACTATTTGCGGGCCAGCCTGGTTACCATCCCCCCAAAAATAGACAAGGGGGTAGTGTGTTTTTTTTATTTATTTTTTTTAAATTTGCAGGGTTAACACGATTTTTATGTGATGGTATCACATTTATAAGACATATTTATTTTCAGTTTACAGGTACTTTAAATTGTTGACACTGAAAAAGCATCACTAGGCCTACTGCAGTCTGCCACTTACAGATACATGATACATGTGGATTTTTTCTTGGCCAAACAAGGAATAACTTTAGCCACTTGTCAGATTGAACCCATTTATGGATAATCTGCTCTAATGCACATGAACACTTCACACTGGAAAGCATCCAAAGGAGACCAGCGCTGAATTTTGACCACAGGGTACACGTCCCTGAGCTGTCATGCAGATTCAATCTGGCTCAAATGAAACCAGAACATGCTTCACAAAACTGCATTTATGTGTAACCTGACTGGTCAAGAACATGCCAAGTATTATCAGAGCAAACACCAGTTTGTGTGCCAAATCCAAGCATCTTCAAGCTTCTTTTTTTCTTTTTTTTTTTTTTCTTTTTTTTTGTCCGTGTTGCCAGAAAATGACTCAAGGCTTTTGCCAGGCCTCATAAATACTCTGCATGAGTAACCGTTTCACGAGGTGTGCTTAAAACCCGAGGGATTCAGAGTGACGAACCAGCTTTTGAAAATTCCTGGAACAGATGACAGATGTGATTGAACTTGTAAATGTCTTTTAAAAAAAAAAAGTTGTTTATTTAATAAACAATGAAATGCATGTTATTGAGCGCTATTTTAATCTTGTTCTGTGGACATGTGAATCAATGCATGTCGAAAATGGCACATTTGTTAGCCTAATATGCAAATAATTGTCAAAAAGTTAGAACTTAATGACATATTGGAAAAAACACATCTGTGAATACAATTTTAAAGCACTTTACTTTCTAGAGATAAAAGGTTGTTTTAGAAAATGATTGGAACCATCTTTGTTATAAAGGAAACAACTGCAAACTGACCTGAAATTTCAAAGTTTAACCGCTGCATATCCATTTTCCATGTTTGCATTGTAAGTTTGAGCCAGGCCAAGAACATCGTCATAGTGATTGTCAACATCAAACTACCGGTCTTTACAAAATGTATTAATAACCTTTCAGACATTTAGCGATGACCAATCCTTAATCAATGTTTCAAGGAAAAAAGAAAATGTATATTTCACGTTTTTACACCACTCACTTTTGGATATGACCATCTATCAAACACGCCCAGGTTTCAAAGCAAACATGGTGAAGCGACATTCAGCTGTTATGCTGCACACAAATGAAATCCGTTGCCATCATTCAGAACACACTGGTAAATGCAAAATCCATTTTGATGGGTCAAATTTGACCGGGGAACGCAATGTTTTAGCACCTTTAAAAAAATATATATAATTTTTTGGGGGGTACATTTTGGGTCACATTAGTAAAGCTCATCAACTTTTAGATGAAAAAAAGAAAAGTAAAGCTCATCAACACTATTTAATGTTTAATGTCATAAAGAGTCAATCATAGTTTCAAATGTGACAGATGACACCGCGTTTGTAACCAGGCTCCGCCCACTCTTTCAGATGATGATTGAACATTCCAACCCACAACTTTTCCTTCCTTCGCTGCTGGCCCGTTTGCGTCAATATGGCAGAATAATGAACGAGCCTAGCTGGGACAAAGGCGGCACGTCGAAACCTCCTCACTAATTATAATCCCGTACACGCTCTCTGTACTGAATAATGAGCACAAATATAGAAAGCGGGTACAGCACAGTAGCACGGATGCATACTTAACAGCATCAGCGATCCCCGGCACACGAGATGTCACGTTAGATTGACCTCATAATTCATTAGCAGATATATAAATGCGGCTACGTCACCGTCCCATCTCGTAACCTAAACACTACTTGAGCGCCGGATTTGGATTGAGGGCCATTTCCAAAGCAAACCCTTTCCCCAGCCAATGAGCACAGCGGGAATCACACTCAACAGACTATTACCTCGCAGGGAAAGCGTCATTGGCTGTCATTCAGTATGCGGTTCGAAACATTTGGCTGCTGGTCATTAATCTTAACTCGGCTCCTGTCAGTATCCGCGTTACTGTGGCAGATTGCCAAAATGCTTTGAGAGCAGGAGTGACTCACTAAAGTGGAGGACCGGCGACACCCTGTGAGTACTTTTGCATGCTTTTTTTTTTTTTTTTTTAATCAAGTATAGAGCAGTGATTATGTTGCCTAACATAAAAAATACTTATACTGGACTACTATTTGATATTTCCTACTCTCTAAAAACAGTTGGGCCAAAAGTAACCCAATTATGAAGCAACAATGGATCAATCCACTTTATGGGTCAATCTGACCCAACTTTCTGGGTTGTTTTATACAAAATGACCCAATTTTTTGATCCAAGTAAAGTATAGAGCAGTGATTATGTTGCCTAATACAAATTAAATACTTATACTGGACTACTATTTGATATTTCTTACTCTCTAAAAACAGTTGGGTCAAAAGTAACCCAATTATGAATCAACAATGGATCAATCCACTTTATGAGTCAATGTAACCCAACTTTCTGGGTTGTTTTATACAAAATGACCCAATTTTTCTGATCCAAGTAAATTATAGAGCAGTGATTATGTTGCCTAATACAAATTAAATACTTGTAATGGAATAGTATTTGATATTTCCTACTGTCTAAAAACAGTTGGGTCAAAAGTAACCCAATTATGAATCAAAAATGGATCAATCCACTTTATGGGTCAATTTGACCCAACTTTATGGGTTGTTTTATACAAAATGACCCAATTTTTCTGATCCAAGTAAATTATAGAGCAGTGATTATGTTGCCTAATACAAATTAAATACTTGTAATGGAATAGTATTTGATATTTCCTACTGTCTAAAAACAGTTGGGTCAAAAGTAACCCAATTATGAATCAAAAATGGATCAATCCACTTTATGGGTCAATTTGACCCAACTTTATGGGTTGTTTTATATAAAATGACCCAAAAAGTAAAGGATCTGACCAACAATTATGAGTTGTTTTACACTGGACCCAAGTAGAGGATCTTTTATTTTGGACTGTTCTGTTTTTAGAGTGTAATAAGGGCTCAACGTAACTTATGTAGTAAAATACATCAGAATTTCAGATTTGTGGTTGTGAATGCTAAAGAGCTAAAAAAAAAAATCTTTTAGTTTTCACAACAAATAACATGAGTTGCATGATTTAAAACATTGCTGTTAAATGAGCAAACATAAACTCTAACATAAAAATGAATTAAAACAACCCTAACCCATCAAACAGTCAGAAGTACTTTACCTAAAAGCTTAGTCCCAGCTGTGCAAATGTTTTCAAGTAGTGCAGACCCCCCACCCACCCCCTCCCGCCCACAATTCCAACATTTGAACAAAAAGCTTCACGACTTCCCAGTGTTGTCACTCCCACAGACGACCCCGAATAGCACAAACTTGGCCGGCTATCCAGCCTGTGTCATCTGAGTCAGCATGCAGCGGATGCTGAAAGTGCATTAAAGTGCGTCGAGTCACTGCCTATAAGAACAGTTCTGTTCTATTTAACCTTTCAATATGTCAAATGTGCAATATATTTGCATTGAACCTTTGAGGAACTTTGCTTTTAAAGATATATTTAGGTAGCCTACGATTGGACATCAAAATGTATCAGTAGACCAAATGGTGATTGAACTCATTCACTGCCATTGACGACAATAGACGTCAAAAATTCATTGGAACTATTTCTATTTAACATATTTTTTCCACTTTTGTTAACAAGAGTGTGAAAACCTAGTTTTTTTTATATTGCACATTTAGAACAGATATATGATCAATCGTGAGTTAACTAGTGAAGTCATGCGATTAATTACAATTAAAAATTTGAATCGGATGACGCCCCTAATTTTTAATAATCTTTTTTTTAAATCGCGTCAGTCGCTAATTTTTTTATTGTTATTAATCACATGACTTAACTCATGATTAATCACAAATTTTATATCTGTTCTAAATGTTCAATATGTTTTTTTAAGGTTTTCATACTCTTATTAACAAAAGTGGAAAACTAATAAAAATAATTCAAATGAATTTTTGACGTCTATAGCCGTCAATGGCAGTGAATGAGCTAACTAACTAACTAATGAACCATCAAGACTGACAAAAAAATCTTACTCTCTATTACCAGCTAACTACCAGAAGCCCCAGCAGACACTTTGGCCCCCGTCAGACATTTCCTCCGAGTGGTTCTGTCTGACTTGGGGAGTGCTGGCAGCAAGGGTGATTTATTCTCCGAGCCGCTCCACAATGTGTTGGTCTGCTGGCAGAAAGTCAATGAGCCGCCGTCTGTGTGTTACTACCCCAGAAAACTTCGCTCCAGTGACCCTCGTGCTGTGTGGAAGCACTTTTTTGCGGGTCATTTACTAATGATTTCAAATAAAGTCGGCATTTTTAACATGGTAAAAAAAAAAGGAATCTTACCTGAATATGACGTGGAAGTGCCTGTAAGCTGACTGGACACGCTGCCAGCCAGGGTCAAAGAGAATACAATGATGCACAGCAGACTTGTCATTTTGTCTTTTTTTTCACACAAAAGGCGCTCTTCAGTGGTAATATGAATTAAAACGATTTTTTTTTTTTAGAAAGTTGGTTAACAACTTTTGTTCTATTTTTATTTGTTTTTAAATTATTGTAGCCCCTTTCAGTGCAGCAGATGCCTTTGATGCTACTGGAAAGTTTGGGCTCCTCAGAGGTCCACACAAGTGGCTTTTATTGAAGCCGTGTACGCTGGAGACCACTCCCCTCACCATCAGCTCATCAACATGCGTGGCTCTATTGGGGCTCCTCTTTGGCACATTCTCTGGAACCCCCTCCTCCATCTTAGCTCAATGGAAGTCTTGGCTTGGCTTGTTCTCACCAGCCAGCACGTAGACAATGTATGTGATTGTGTGGGCTACTAAGATGCGAGCAATCGTAGCAGTGAATCGGGTTTAGAAGCTATGAATAAGTCAAAATAGTTCCTGTTTTTTTTGGGGGGGGGGGGTGTGTGCAAGTAATTACAAAGAAATTCACAACATATTCCACTTTATTGTTATTATTGTAGATTAGTCTGAAATTTCTTAAGAAAAACAAGTCACAACGAGTCACAGCCAAGTTTCAAAATGTCACTCAATTGGTTATCAGTGCGCCCTTCAGTGGACAAAATTAGCAACAAGTCAATTTAAGCGGAAAAAATGCAGTTTATGTTCTGTCCTCACGGGCCATATTGGACCCCCTGACGGGCCAGTTATGACCCGCGGGCCATATGTTTGACATCCTTGATCTTGAGACAACTAATGTGTTTATCGGTTTAAGCTTGCATCTTTGATACAAGGTGACGTCACCCAAAATATTGTAAGCATCATATTCATCAATTATTTGGTAGCATATAAGAAAAACAGTGGTGCCTAGTGATTAGGGATCGTCGGTCCGATACCTGGTCTTTTTTCAAGGTCGATTAAAAAAATTGCCATTAATTTCATGCAATTGAAAAAAAATGCAATATTGGGATATATAGGTATAGGTATTTCTTTAAAATTATCTGTAACTTTTTGTGGAGGAAATTTTGTATATCAAAAGTACTAGGGGTATCGGTACTCGGTATCGGTATCTGTGACTACTCAAGTGTTGGAGTACTCATACTCTGACAAAAAGTGGTATGAAAGATACTAATTGTTATTTGTTTTATGATCACTCTCCTAACTCAAAACACTTGTAACTAATGCGCGGCTCCACTTACTGTTTTCCCAGCCACCTAGTTTGTCGGTGAAAAGAATGCCAAATGCGGGAGTGGAGCAACATGGCGCAGATGCTGCTCTCAGCAAGCCCTCCATCCCAAATGACCAAATAAGTCATTCGTTACAGCCCACTTGAGTTATCACAGCTGTGATAAGCTAAACTGTTTTTTTGTCGCCATCTCTGGCTTCCCTGTCTGCCTGTCAGTCTTTCGAACCCCGCTGAGATGGCAGCGTGGTGGGCCTTCCATTGTGTGTTTTACACTTCCAGCATGCTCCAGGCTTGGATTTCCCCAATTCTCTAGAGAATCGAAGGGAAAGTTGCAGAAGATGAAGAAACTGGACATACATTGAAGTGATCGACTTATATGGTCTCAGAGTGAATATTACTAATGTAATCAATTGTTACCGTTAGGTTAGGATCATACAAAGACATCTTTTAGAGCATGTGAGAATGCTTATGATTAAAAAACAAAAACACTTTTTTTTTTCCGGAAAGCTCAGTATTGTTCATTCGGTAATTTTACCGATTTGACATGTCATCATCATTGCTCTCTCTTTTTTAAAAAAAAAATTATTATAATTTTTTTCATTTTGTATGTGGGTGTGTGTGTATTCATTAGTTCTATAAAAAAATCCCATACCGTTCACCTAAACCGAACACTTCCAGCCAGAGTCGTGAGGCCGTCAGGAGACCCGAGGAAGGACCAAAGAAAAGAAAGGAGAGTGAAATCCAGCACCGACCAGACGCCACCAACCAGAGTCCTTCACCAACCCCAGAAACATCTAAATTCCAACAAATCAGGAAGACCTCAAGCGACCAAAGGAGAGACTGAGGACAAAAACACTTTTAAATGTCACACAATATGCGTGCCAGGCATAAAAATTGGCAACATGGTTGACCTATGCTTAACGAGATGAAAAATATTATACATTACCATTGCTTTAACAGGACACATAGACGAGCTTGTATAGGATGTATAACTAAAAGTGATGGAAACCAGCATGACAAAAATGTACAAGGTTTTACAGGCTGGCAAATCATTCATCAGATTATGAACAAAAAGGCATTTAGAGCAGCATGTGCCAACAAACGTACGTGCCGTTCTGCAGGTTTTGTCTCGTTGCGGTTCCCCACCCAGAAACTGATATAAGTTATTACATAACGACTACCTTATTTAAACCTTGACGGGAACACAGCTTAAACAATGATGTGGAGATATTTGCCACATAAATCAGCACTGTGTTAACCCCCCCCCCCCCTTTTTTTTTTTTTGGGAAGCACAATTACTTTCATTGCCATGTCATCCAGTAAATAATCTTATCATAAATTGTGTTTCATAAACTGTTAGCCCAGATCATTTTTAGCATCCTATGGGAATCTTTATATCCTTTTGGCTTACTGTGATTTGAGAGCGGACCCCTCCTCCCCAATGAAGAAATGAAGAAAGTAACCACATGAACATTTTTTTTTTTGTTATTGGCCTGAACTTTTGTCACGCAACATTCAAAGATTATCCACGGAGTTACACTTTTAAAATTTACACTCACATTTTATGTAATGTTGCATTTGTAGTTAGCTTCTTTTTATACTGAAAGAAGAAAATGAGATGAACATCATCCTTTTTTATTGAGTCTAAAATCAATTTATTTGACTATTTGTCTATTAACTATAGACACAATTGACTCCTGATTGTTGGCTCTTCTTTCTGAAAAAACAAACAAACAAAAAACGACCAAAACGCTCAAAATGAAAGGTTTTCGTCAAAATTCTTGATTTTATGCAAATTATGGCCTTCATATTGCATTTTAGGGATTCGTTCATGATATTCATAAATAATTATAATATTCCACTTTGTTAATGCATTTGTTCAAATCAACCTCATTAAACTTCATATGAATGATAATTCGCCAAATAAGTCTTCAAATGAATGTTTGAGTCAAACGCTAACAAAAATTATAGCAAAAGTTACAAGTGTAGAATTACACACAGTCCATTAATTTTACGGATCATAACGTCAATCAAGCACCGGCGTAACTAAAGCTTGCTTGTAAGAAGTGCAAAAGAAAAAAGAACAAATGATTCATTGGTGGCTCATAACTTGGGAGATATCATAATATATCACTGTACTTGGAATAACTATTTATGACAAACAACTTGAAGCAAAAAAAACAACGCCCTTCATTTGGAGAGCTGCCGAATTAAAAACACGGCACATTCAGGAACGGAAGACTACATATAAATAAGACAACAAACCAAAAAAAAAACCTACAACTGCCAACCTTATTATATAAACAAGTGGAAAACGCATAAAATAACACCGATGCACAAATCCTGCTCACGGTATGCCTCAACAAAAAATATGCAAAAATTATACTTTGCATTTTGAGCCACATGAGCGTGTGCACTTGAGCAGATCTGTATTCGGATCCCAATGCTTTTTTTATGTGTGCAGATCTAATTTAACCCGTGGGCAGTATTTTATTTTGAAATGGCTTGGTCAGAACCAACAAAAAGCCCAAAAATGGTCACAATAACGCCTAGGGGTTAAAAAAAAATCTGAACAGTTAACGTGTCCACAGAAATTTCATAACACTGTTTTTGCGAGGTAAAGACAAGCTAAGAATAGAGGATCGGAAAAATTGGCATCTTTGTTTAAGCTGCAGGGCTCAAAGCATGGGGAAGAAAACTTTATCGACATTTATCAGTGTGTGTACACGTTTAACAGGGACAGAATGTACTGGACGGTTTTGATGTATAGCGGATGTCTAGGATTTGGAGCTCCGCCCAAAGTCCTCTTGCTCCGAAGTCGATTCTCAAGGCCGTGAGTACATTCACAGCTGGCTATCGGGTGATTCAGCTTCCAGCTCTTTGCTGGCTTGTAAAGTTGCCGCTAACAACAAGCAGCTCTCCTGGTGCGGGCCTTCAGAGCACCAGGGAACGGGGACAACCGAGTCTTGTGGGACTCGCCTACGTCAAACTTCCCGGTGAGGTGGAAGCGGCGCGAGCCCGAGTTATGAAGCGCTTGCCAAATTCATAACAGCCAGCGCCGAGCATGTGTTTCTCATTATTTGCATCTGCTTTTCCGAAGATGAATAGAAGATAGTGCATTGTTTGCTGCTAACAAGGCAGAGCGACTACGTGAGAGATCGGCGACCGAAGGGCGTGTGTGGAATAAGAAAGTAAACGTGCTGACTGGATGCAAAGTTGTGCAGGCCAGCTGGTCTGCGTTTTGCTACGTGGTTTAAGAACTGGGAGGAGAAGGAAAGTATGGTTTGTATTAGGGTCTTTCAGATGACTCATTGCATGTTGGTGGCCTGATTGGGGGCTTCTTGGGTCATTCTTTGTGATTATTCTGAATATTGGTGGATGGATTGAGCAGTAGCACAAAAGAAGGGTCAATTATCCAGCCGTTTTCTATACCACTTATCCCAAATTAGGGTTGCGGGTGAGCTGTGGTCGATCCCATGCATAAAGCGTGTCAGAAAAGTTCCAGGACTAAAGGATATAATGCAACACCAAACTACATACGTTGTAGGTCGGACAAAAAGAAGAGAAGCGAGAGTTTTGGCAAGACAACTCGTGGCTACTTCATCATGACAATACATCTTTTTATTTTATTTTTTCTTCTGGAGAGCTCAGTGGTGTTCATTCGGTAATTTTACCGATCTGACATGTCATCATCATTGCTCTCTTTTTTTTTAATATATATTTTTTAATTTTAATTTTAGTTTTGTATGTGGGTGAGTATGTGTATGTGTGCGTGCGTATTCATTAGTTCACCTAAAAACTATTAAAAAATCCCATACCGTTCACCTAAACCGAACACTTCAGTCAGGAGACCCGAGGAAGGACCAAAGAAAAGAAAGGAAAGGGAAATCCAGCACCGACCAGACACCACCCACCGGGTTACTAACCAGAGTCTTTCACCAACCTCTTTCATGACAATACATCTGACGTCTGTGTGATTCTTTTCTTCTTCCGAGCTCAAGAGGGTTCTGAAGACTTGGATGACATCAAGATGACTTCGTGCATTTAGACTCCTCAGGGCTTACTTCAAAAGGATTTTTTTTTCTTCGTTTGCTTGTTTGTTGGCAATTTGTGTCTTTAACGAATGTACTATCAGGCCTGTAGACAAGTCCACATCTATCCAGTCCAAGTCAGGTCTGAGTCACAAAGGTCTGAATCTAAGTCAAGTCTGTCCCACAAGGTCTGAGTCCAAGTGAGATCAAGAGTCAACCTTAAGACAGAAAAATACCACAAAATTGCCAAGGAGTCCAAAGAAAACCCAAAAGAGAGAAAACGCACACCATCACAGGTAAAACCCACAAACTCCAACCAGAAGATTTGAACCCTACACTTCACAACTGGTGCTACAAGGACACTTTACATACTGTAGACCTTCATTAGTCTTTTGTATACCAAGATAGTCCTACCACAAAATTGTTGAATTCATCAATATATCAGCGTTGGCGGGAGTGTTGGCCAGAACCCTCAACCTCTCAAATGAGACATACGTCTGCTAACCACAATTCCACATATGATGGAACTGTGAGGCTTGTGCTGGAATTCTTTGACTGTCAAAACACAATAGAGGCCCATTTGAATCTAATGCTAGGGAGCGCCTGCCAGGGAGGGGAACCGTGCCCAAGTTTATGCTTCTTCAATGGTTTTCAATGGCCAACACAAGAAGATATCAGACATTTTGGCTATAGCTTATTTATCTTTGAATCGGACCCATGTTCTCTCATACCGAAGTTTTGGTTATTCCATGTGAATAAAATCATCTACTGTATGATTCTCGGGGACAAGCTAGTATATGACTCTAATCAGTCATTTACCTTTTGGTAGTGATGGGAAAATGAAGCTTCATGAAGCACTTGTGATATTTTTTTGACTCCTCTAGATGGCACTCTTGGGTGAAAGATGCAGTGGAAATGTAATCAATTTCCTTTGCACTAGCCTTTATATTTAAATCAAGAGCACCATCAAGGGGAGTCAAAAAATATCACAAGTGCTTCATGAAGCTTCATTTTCCCGTCACTACCTTTTGGTTCCCTTGTCAAACCGTTTTTTTTTTGTCTTTGCAAGGTTCACTTCAGATGTCAGGTTAGCTCGTAACTTACTACATCAAGGTTCACAAAATTCCCACAGCACATCACTTTTAGTCAAATCCACTCCTTCTTAAAATACAGTGGAACCTCGGAGTTTGAACGTCTCGGAACTCGTACAATTCGGACTTTAACCAAAACAATCTGAGTAAGAAAACGCCTCGGAGTTTGAACTCATTTTCGGAGTTCGAACATCCAAGCAAAGCAAGCTAAGCTGAACGTACCTTGAAAACGGGTAAACGAGTTTAGCCGAGCGCAGCCGAGTTTAGCCGAATGCTCACGTTGCGGTAGTTGAGACGATGCACTGCTCATTTCCAGTCAGATCGTGAATATTCCCGTAGGTGCTCCATACTCGCGAGTGCATTTTTTTCCACAACAATTTTCTTGGCCATGGGCCCAAAGAAAGACAACAATGCCAGTGGCAGCAAAGAAAAACATACAGTGCTACGAACCACAGTGGAATTAGGAAGGAGATTATCGCGCCGTTGAAACTACCGTCACTACTTCCGTAAATATTGGCACGAGGACCCCTTTTAGCTGTTCAACAACGTGCCTGACGATAAACAACGCACGCAAGGACAGCTTAGTAGTCGAACAATATGCCCAACGTAAAATACACAAACTCAGCACTGAACTAAAGCTAGCATTAACCATACACAACAGTTGTTACACAACAGGTAAGGTAAGTTTTGTTTTATTGTTTAAATACTGTACTGTACTGTAAATGTAAAAAAACATAAATAGAAAATAAAATGGGAATTTTCTTGGGAACGGATTAATTGCATTTACATTATTTCCTATGGGAAAAAATGTTTCGGAGGTTGAACAATTCGGACTTTGAACACTTCGCAGGAGTGAATTATGTTCAAACTGGTACCACTGTAATCGCCTAAGTCTTTTTTTTTTTTCAGATTTTTCAGGAAACACAAAACATTTAACCATTTGAATCATGAGGAGGTGATTTAGGCATATATATATATGTTTTTTTTTGTTGTTTTTTTTTACAAAAAATGACTTAGGTATTGGACCTTAGTGAATATATATCGTACACTACATTTTGAACACGTTGCGTCATGAGAAAATAGGGTGAGTATTTGAGTTGATGTCAAAAGTTGACATTGCTTACTGCTCCTTTGCCTCTTTTCTCGTTCCCTTGTCCCTTTTGCAACAAAGTTCTCACCCGTGGGTGTGTCATCAACAGCTGCAGAAAAATGTGGGAGAATCTCCGAAACGACACCCGCGAATTCAGCTCATGATATCTAATCACGTTGTCAACGGTATTTTAGTCACCGCTGGATGTTGGCAATTACTGTCAGCTGTCTTCTTGCCGAGTCAATGAAATATAATATAGTCTTGGAATTCAGGATGAACAGAGCCATAAGAATTTCCTGGGATATGGTTCACATGTTTTATCAGTCATGAATCTTACCGACAACATCAGCTCATAAACTTTAAGGGATTGATAGTAGGCATATAACTGTAATTGATCGTAAAAAAAAAAAAACACATGCGGCAGACAGATTTAATTTAGGATGGAACACTAACACCGAATAAAAAAAAGATGGTGACTATTAAACCATGACTCAGAACACAGTAAATTTGAGTCATGCAAAACCAACAACAAACGGTCTATAGTCTAAAAGCATATTGATGTAGTGTAACTGGAGGTTGTTTCGTCAAACCTGCACTGGAGGTGAGCTAATGGAGTCTGGGTCGCCATAACAGTGAGTCATACATGGAGATTACCATGGAACATATACAGGTCGTTACTCTTGTACACCATATACAGCTGTTTCTCTCCACGCGTATGATATATGCGGTACGTGTTTCTGATACGAGCATGAGGAGCGTTTTCCAGTGCAAAAGTGGGTGTTATGGTGTTTTGGCAAGTAATACAACGGCTGTAACAGCATATGTTGTTGGTTTGGTCGTCATGGTAACAATAACTTATTCTACAGTATTGCACTGTTCCACATGTGGGTGCTCCAGAAACTTGGATCAAAAGTGAGACATGACACGATTAAGTCTTACATACTGTACACTCTCCAATTGTCCTGTATCAACCAATGAGGCATTCAGGTCGACAATCGGGAATTAACATCAACTCCATCGTCAGAAACGGTTCGATATAGGACCTATCCAGTCTGAGCAGACTAAGAGGCAAAACGCAAAATGGTGTCCCCAAGATAATCAAATCCGATGAGTTTAAAAGGCTTTCCTTTCTTTTCTTTGATCCTTCCTCGGGTCTCCTGACGGCCTCACGGCTCTGGCTGGGTTCTATAAAAAAAAAAAAAGAAAAAAAAAGAGAGCAATGATGATGACATGTCAAATCGGTAAAATTACCGAATGAACAATACTGAGCTCTCCAGAAATAAATAAATAAATAAATAAATAGGCTTTCACCAACCACAGAGAGTTTATGGTTGCGTTTTGTAATTACTGTGAGGCGATTTTTATTTATATATTCATTTATTTTTACCGGAAACCTTTCTGTTTTGAGCTTTAAATGTTCAATAACCAAATGTGCTATTTAGCACTGCTGCCTTTCGAAAGTACCGTTTACTACTTTATTGTCGTAAGCTTTTGACTTAAAGCTTGATTTCCAAATAAAGTCATTTTGAACTTTTTCCTCTAAGTCTTTTATTGCTGTGAAGACATTATCGCCCAATTTATGGTATGCATAAAGAGTCCTGTCGGTTGAAGTTACAGAAAGACACAAACATTGAAATGGTGTATCGAAAAGTGCTTCAGTATCTGAGATCTTGCGTGTGGTGATAGTTTTTTGGGGTGGGTTTCACACGGATTTAATGAAAAACTCGAGATCCTTAACAATGTCAGTATTTGAGCACATGTGCTTTTTATTCAGGACCGATTTAAGTGTGTATTGAAAGCCGGGTTCAAGGTTTGTACCGGAGGAGCAGCCAAGGACATGGGTGGAGTCACTCATTTGAAATAGTGAAGAAAAAAGATGTCAAGCTGCTTGATGAAATGTTTACAGTTTATTAGCAACAAACCAAACAGAATTATCAAAGCCGATGAATGAAGCGTTGTTGCGTGGGGTTTCCTGCAAAGTGCTTCCAACTGAAAACTAAAGTGGGCTCTTAACATGCGTTTGCTGATTGCAAACAGACGCTGACTTGAACTTGCACAATCACAACTGACAGATGTTCTGACTGTTTTAATTATGACATTTTATGCAGTAATCAATCGAAAAACAAAACTAGTTTGAAAAGACAGCGTACATATTATACAAACAAAACAAAAAACTTGTAAACTTGTCATTAATCAGTCAATTTGGCAGGATACGTAAAGATACAGCAGTTGAAATGAAATCAAACAGTATGGTAGACATTTACAAGACCAGGAAACCGATTCTTGTTTGTTTTCTCTATATAACCATAATCATTTAATATCAATTATTTGAGACAATTTACAAACTAGTTACTGTAGATGTGCTAAGTAAGATGCGAGTTAAAACTTTGGATGCAGTGGAAGAGACATAATAGAATGACACAATGGCTGTCATAAACGACAACAATAACTGAACAGCGAAACAATTGGTCAACTGACATTAACTCGTTGACTCACAGCCATTTTCACTGAAGCAACCCCCTTCGCTCACAGCTGTTTTACTGGATTTTGACAGATTTTGCAAGGTTCACAGAATATTGTGTTCTACTGCTATAAAAACATGGAGGCTACCAAAAGAAAGATTCAAAAATGCATATTTGTATCATTTTCTGTTTTGCAGCAATTAGCATTAGAACATAGCTACGTTTCATCATTATTCACAAACCTGTTGAAACCACTGGGAAAAAAGAGCTTGTCGCAACATGGCCCTGGCTGATCTCTTATACTCTGCTGTCACCTGCTGCATCCAAGCCTTCTATGTCATAATTATTATTATTATTATTTTTTTTTTTTTTAAATTAACGTATAAATACGTCTTTGGAACACTAAAAACTTAAAATAGAACGTATAATTACGTTTTTGGGAGCAAATGAGTTGAGAAATGAGGAAACAAAGCATAAAAGTCACAATTGTATTACCTAATGTCTATCATTCGTTAAATATGTTAAGTAGATTGATAGTTTTGTGGACGCCAGTATATGTTTTAGCTGCTGTAAAGCACTGGCGTAACATCATGCTGAGAGGCCCAGGTGCAAATTTTTTTTTTGGGGGGGGGGGGGGGGGGCTTACTACATTATATTCTGTTTTGCAACTTTTAAATCTGTTTGAATATATGCAAAAGTAATTTAACTGCACTTGATAACAAAAATACATTGTAGCTACATACTCATTAAGCTCATCTTGCGCTCCGCAAAGTCGTTTACGATGCTCCTTGGGTCCAAAGTAGTATTTGTCAGAAAAACACCTGTTTCCGTGTTTATTGTATCTGGAGAATGGTCCGGTGGGCCTGAGCCAATTGCTATACTTTACAATAGCATATAGCTTTTTGCGTTGGCGTCAAATTCATCCCCTGAGGCTGCGTAGGTGGCGGGAAAGCCGCCTTTTGACCGCTGGGAGAAGTGCGACGCGGCTGGTGGGTCAATGTCGCTTCTGCAAAAGGCAAAAGATACAGCTCGACTCCAGTGTGAGCGGGACACTAGATTTTGCCTCATGCAACGTCTCTTTGAAGATTTTTTGCCTTAATGTCGTGTTTTTTTTCTTTTCTACACGCCGCTTTTTTTTTTAAGTTTGCAAAGCGACGATAGCACGCATACACTAGCTACCACTTTTTTTTAATCCAACTTGCATCACGTCATCAAGGCTCCTCGTGACTGATTCTCCCTTCCTTTCTCCCTTCTGTCATGGGACCCTGCACCGTCTCTGGGCCGGTGCGACACATCGGCTGCACCGTCAATATTTACGCCACTTCTGTAAAGTGATAGTAGTTGAGCAATGGGCACACACACATTCACTGCCATTGACGTCTATAAATTTTTTTTTTTTAATTATTTCTATTAGTTTGATTTTAATTAATTTGTTCCCACTTTTGTTAACAAGAGTATGAAAACCTAGACTTTTTTTTTAAAATAATCTTTTTTAAAAAAATTTTTTAAAGACAAGATTATTAAAAATTAGGGGCGTCAGGTGATAGATTTTTCTTAATTGTAATTAATCGCATGACTTCAATAGTTAACTTACGATTAATCACAAATTTTCTATCTGTTCTAAATGTACAATACATTTTTTTTCTAGGTTTTCATACACTTGTTAACAAAAGTGGGGAAAAATGTTAAACTAATAGAAATAGTTCAAATGGATTTTTGACGTCTATAGCCGTCAATGGCAGTGAATGAGTTAAGGTCACATATACTACATTGTAGACCTTGAGAACGGTGGCCCTGACTAAGCAAAAATACGTTGTAATACACACACACCTCACATGCCGGTAATACTGTATATTCATGAAGCTTTGAAATAAACATAAATAATACAATAAATAATATATTGGTCGCTACTTTGCGGATTTTGTTTATTGCGGGAATAAATTTGGGATTACTGTACACTTTTTGTACACAAATTTATGTGCATGTAAACTCAGTTGTTATACAGGAGCCAAAACAGTCCAAAGAAGAGTCCATGGCACAACACGTTAGCATGATGGGAATTCCAACTTTGGAACTCATTAAAAAACAACAACAAAACATATACAATTAACGACGGCTAAAGGTGGCCGGCGGGCCCCAGATCCTTCAAAGAGGGCCCAAACACAATGTTGACTTTACTCCTTTTATGGATAAAGCAGGCTGTGATGCAAAGAACTGTGTTTCCCCCAACCCAAATACATTCCCCTGAATCCTCCGCTGGCTGGCACCCAGTCTCCTCTCACAGAGGCTCCTTTGTGTGATAGGCGGCAGTGTGAAAGTGAGAGAAAATGAGAGTGGAATGGATTAGTTCGAACCTTTTCTTCTCTTCAATCGTGCTGCGGGAACTACGTTTGGCAGGAAATAATTGAATGAAGTAATGGTTGTAAACGACTTGAATGCCTTTTCAGCGGGGCGGTGATGAAGCTCATATAATGACTCAGGAGGAAAATGAGGAAAATAATAATAATAATAATTTGAGGGGGGAAAAAGTTATCGGGTCCCCACACAATACATTTTAAGCAAGTCATCACTTGGATTAAGTGAGTCATAATATACTTTGAAGTGATAATAAAATTCTGTTTTTAGTGATCATACCACCCAAAAATTATATTTGCATCTGTATAATTAAAAAAAAAAAAAATCACATCTGAGAGTTTCGCCCAGCCCTAATTCAACAATATGCTTATTTTTGTGACTTTAAATTGAAGTGGTGTAGAAGAGGTCTTTCTCTTATTTAACCTTTTAAGTGTAAGGAAATCTAGTGACCACATTATTAGATACAGCTGCAGTGCAGTTCTACACTACTGCACTTTACAACCAGAATAATAAACAATCGTGTTGAATGAATAACTCGAAGACAGTGTCAAAAGCCGGTGTTATTATCTTTGGAAAGTGATCTTTCATGCAGCTCTTGTATTGGATCTCTTTAGAACAACAACGTGATGGTTACATGTCAATCACCAAGCCAAACATTGGATGTTAAATAATACAAAATCTACAATTAAAGAGTTACCAATTATCATATTGTTCTGTAGAAATCAAAAGGGCCACCAAGTCGCCACCATCTCCACTTCCCATACAAGATTAATCTCACTCTGGATTTGTTTTTACTATATAAACACAAATCTAAATAGAAGTGCCTCAGGGGGTAACGTTTGAAGACCACCCGACAATTCTAACGCACAAGCAGGAAGTTCACTCCCAGATCTCAAACAAGGCGACGGCGTTGTGGTACGATAACCAGCTGTTGCCGGCCGGGGTCTACTAGTTAAGGAAAAACGTGTTAAAGTTGAAATGCACTTCTGTAGCACCAACATCATGTTTCCAAGTCTCTGGCAAGCAGCCTTACTGTATTTTCACCATCAAGCCACAAATGGACACTTAACCTTCCTAACAGGATTGGAGGTTTTGCTCCAAAAGTGAAGCAGTCAAATCCAGGACAGTTAATTTCAACTGCAGCAGTCAAATAAATGCATTCTGGGGGGACTCTTTTATACAAGCCCACTGTGTAACGATATCCCCCGCATGCAAGTTCACTCTAATGCTTTCCCATACACCCTCTTCAACCCTTTCTCTCTCCCGCTCATCATAAAAGTCTCATCCTTTGCCAGTCACATAAATATTATTAAGTAAACCGTGAAGGAAAAAAAATACAGCAACCCCCTTTGGATCATGCTGTGTACATTAAAATAAAGAATGACAAAAAAAAAAGAAGGGAGACGAGATGGTGTGTTCCAAATACAGGGGAATCTTACTATTCAAGACTCCTTGATGAAGTTGATTCAGGGGTCCGTGGGTCCCTGTGATATGGGCTCTCCAGGGGTTTGTGGGTCCCTGTGATATGGGCTCTTTGGCCGCTGTATGACCAGTGTCAGAGTTTGGCCCCCATTGACAAATTTGTTTCCAGTGAGGGTTGGACGCCGCCAATTCTGTTGATAATCATTATACACGGAATTTCTAGGTGCAGCCAAGGCATCGAGGGGGTCTGGTTTGGTGGCCACAGTGTTACAACTTGCTTTTTTTGCAGATGTCAGACTATTCAGTCTCTCTGGGTTGCGGAGAGAAGCGTCTGTTGGGAGGTTTAATCTCAGATCCAGCAGGAACAATATGGTTTTCTTCCTAGCCGTGGAACAATGGAACAGCTTTAGATCGTGACCTTGGGAGTGCAGTAGGGTACCGGACCCCGTAATACGGGCTCTTCCGTCCCTGTATGACTGGTGTCAGAGTTTTGGTCCCCATTGGTGGATTTGTATCCAGTAAGGGTTGTACTCTGCCAATTCTGTTGATAATCATTATACACGGAATTTCTAGGTGCAGCCAAGGCATCAAGGGGGTCCGGATTGGTGGCCACAGTGTTACAACTTACTTTTTTGCGGATGTCAGACTATTGACCCTCTCGGATAAGGTTGATTAAGGGGTTCCGGAGGGAAGCATCTGTTGGGAGGTTTAATCTCAGATCCAGCAGGAACAGTATGATTTTCTTCCTAGCCGTGGAACAATGGAACAGCTTTAGACCGTGACCTTGGAAGTGCATTGGGGTACCGGACCCCGTAATACGGGCTCTTCAGTCCCTGTATGACTGGTGTCAGAGTTTTGGTCCCCATTGGCGGATTTGTATCCAGTAAGGGTTGTACTCTGCC
Source organism: Vanacampus margaritifer (assembly GCF_051991255.1). Taxonomy (NCBI): domain Eukaryota; kingdom Metazoa; phylum Chordata; class Actinopteri; order Syngnathiformes; family Syngnathidae; genus Vanacampus; species Vanacampus margaritifer. Next base: position 7,891,139 of record NC_135434.1, on the reverse strand, counting down.
AATTGTGTTGATAATCATTATACACGGAATTTCTAGGTGCAGCCAAGGCATCGAGGGGGTCTGGTTTGGTGGCCACAGTGTTACAACTTGCTTTTTTTGCAGATGTCAGACTATTCAGTCTCTCTGGGTTGCGGAGAGAAGCGTCTGTTGGGAGGTTTAATCTCAGATCCAGCAGGAACAGTGTGGTTTTCTTCCTAGCCGTGGAACAATGGAACAGCTTTAGACCGTGACCTTGGGAGTGCAGTAGGGTACCGGACCCCGTAATACGGGCTCTTCAGTCCCTGTATGACTGGTGTCAGAGTTTTGGTCCCCATTGGCGGATTTGTATCCAGTAAGGGTTGTACTCTGCCAATTCTGTTGCTAATCATTATATACGGAATTTCTAGGTGCAGCCAAGGCATCGAGGGGGTCCGGATTGGTGGCCACAGTGTTACAACTGGCTTTTTTGCAGATGTCAGACTATTGACCTTCTCTGATAAGGTTGATTAAGGGGTTCCGGAGGGAAGCATCTGTTGGGAGGTTTAATCTCAGATCCAGCAGGAACAGTATGGTTTTCTTCCTAATCGGGAACAATGGAACAGCTTTAGATCGTGACCTTGGGAGTGCAGTAGGGTACCGGACCCCGTAATATGAGCTCTTCAGTCCCTGTATGACTGGTGTCAGAGTTTTGGTCCCCAATGGTGGATTTGTATCCAGTAAGGGTTGTACTCTGCCAATTCTGTTGATAATCATTATACACGGAATTTCTAGGTGCAGCCAAGGGATCGAGGTGGTCTGGTTTGGTTTCTGTTGGCTTCATCAAGCCGCAATATTCAACTCTCGTTGGAGCAGTTTGTGGCTGAGTAAGAAGCGATTAGGATGAGAATGAGTGCTTCCAAATCAGAGGCCACGGTCCTCATTTGGAAAAGGGTAGAGTGTCCTCTCAGCGTCGGGGATGAGACCAACCCTAAGTGTGTGAGTTCAAATTTCTTGCGGTCTTGTTCACGAGTGAGGGAAGTGATGCAGACTCTGCATCGGTCTGTCTTGGTGAAGGAAATGAGTCATGAGCCGAAAGGGTAAGCTCTTATTTTACTGATCGCAGGCTCTTCCTTAGGGTGAGAAGCACAGTTATCTGGGAGGGGCCAGAGCAGATATCTGTCTGTGGTTCCTCTCCATTGAGAAGTGCCAGATCAGGTGACTCGGACATCTTGTTGGGATGTCTCCTGGATACCACCCTAATGAGGTTTTCCAATCAGCCCACTAGGATGAGGTCCCAGGGATAATCTAGGATATGGCCTGCGAATGCTTCGTGACCGCCCCAGAAAAGCTGGATGAAGTGGCTGGGGAGAGCGAAGACTGGGCTTCCCTGCTGAAGCTACAGCCCTTGAGATCAGAGTCTGGATGAATGGTGACTATTTTTTTTTTAACTGTTAAAATGACCCTAGGTTCTTGAACAGTTTTTTTTTTTTTTTGCCATTTTCATCTTCTATATCCTTGTAATTATTTAATGGAATCTTCTGCTGTATCCATATTTTAAAAAGTCACCAACTGCAACTAAACCCTTTGGCTTTCCTGGGGGTCTGCAATGCAAACATAGCAATAGTTTCCACGTGTACTTCTGCACAGGGAGGATCTAAGAACAGGACTGATAAAGAGTGGAAAGTAGCAAAACAACACTCAATAGATCTGAAGTATAAGGCCGCACATTTGATGACTGAGATACCGCACGCGTATGAATAACAGAAGTTATACTTTGGTTTAAGATATGACACACTTCTTTTAAGCTCTCCCTATAATTCTGAAAAGTAAATTACTTGTACCACATGGGCAGTCTACATTTTTGTCAAACATCTGTACATACTGACTCATCATCAGCTTGAGCTCGTTTCCCAGAAAGAAAGTGGTCCTTGCATCTTCCAATGCGATTCAAGATGAAGACATTGGATTTATCTTATTGCCACCAACACAGTTGATTTTAATTAATATGTTCGCATCCAAGACATTGGCTGTTTGTTCTTTCCTTGTGATTGTTTGCAGAAGTAAGGCGCATTAGTCTTCCAGCAAAAGCACTCTTTTCACCATTTAAGAAATAAATTAACATCACAACACAGTGAACTGAGTCAGGGACTGAGCGCTGTGAGTAATTGTTGTCTCCATAAAATGGGTTTGTAAATGCCTATGGAGGGATAAATTCCATCCGACAAAGGCCTTAAGCAGATCTATATTTATATGCAGCTCAACCATGATGTGTAGGTTTACAAAATATTTGTGTTATTTCACTCAGAGTTGAGCGGTGTGCGATGATTGTGAAACCTAATTTTATATACTACAAATTGGACAGGGTTGTTAACAACGCTCTTCTCTGTCGTGTTAAATTTACAAGACATTTTTATTTTCATTTTACAGGGACTTCATAATAAGGTTGTTCTTTTCTGACACGAATAACTATAGCAGCAAGGAAAAAGAGTTTCCAGTGGAACTAATCTCGCAAGATCCACTTCTAATTTACACTCTACAAACAGATGGGCCACACCTAACCCAAAATTCGTCAAAAAGGGACCAACCTAACTTTTTGGGAAAGTTGGATCAAATGAATCACCAAGAAAACAATTCAATTTATTTTATTTTTTTTCCATTTTCGACCCAATTCAATTGGGTTTTTCAATTGGCCCAAAACGTTGGGTCGAATGAATATCCCAGAAAACAACCCAAATAATTGGGTTGCCTCGTGGATTATTTATTTAATTTGACCCCCCATTTTTGGGTTAAATGACTCAGAAAGTTGGGTTGGTTCATTTTTTACCTAATCCAACATGGGTTAGTCATATGAATAACCCACAAAACAATGACAAACATTGGTTTGTGGGTTATTAGTTTAATTTGAAAATTCAATTCAATTGGGTTTTTCAATTGGCCCAAAACGTTGGGTCGAATGAATATCCCAGAAAACAACCCAAATAATTGGGTTGCCTCGTGGATTATTTATTTAATTTGACCCCCCATTTTTGGGTTAAATGACTCAGAAAGTTGGGTTGGTTCATTTTTTACCTAATCCAAATGGGTTAGTCATATGAATAACCCACAAAACAATGACAAACATTGGTTTGTGGGTTATTAGTTTAATTTGACCCAACTTTTTGGGTCAAATAACTCAAAAAGTTGTGTTGTGTTGTAAAAGGAGAGCAATGATGATGACATGTCAAATCGGTAAAATTACCGAATGAACAATACTGAGCTCTCCAGAAAAAAAGAAAAAAAAAAAAAGTTGTGTTGGCTCGTTTTGGACCCAATTTGGGTTATTTACGGTTTCAACTTTCATTTCAGCCTGGGGCAGGCAGTGCCCACCTTGCCTAACCGAGAGAGGCCTACTGGTTTCATTTACATCAACGTGATGGTCAGTTCCTTATTTGTCTGAATATTTTGGAGTGACCCAACACCACACAAGCATATTAAAGGAATCAGTGGAAGATGAAGACGCACGTGCACAGTATGGTCACACATGTGCATGTGCAAGCCAAGCGCCATGCTTTTATACCAAACACACTCACACACACAACATCATCTGCAGAGATGGGCGGAGGTCAGGTTTACTCTGACCGCGTTTGGTATTAACAAGCTTTCATCGGCCTTGTGCAAGAAACCACATGTTTGCAGCTCAAGGCAGCAAAGCAAAGCAAACGGTCCAGTGAGGCGGCTAAGGGATGGAGTTACTGCATGGAATTCTCGCAGATGTCCCTTGTGTACTACATACTATGTTTGAAGAAACAACATGAAGGTCTGCACATGAATGTGATGATTCCCGGCCCTGGATACGATTCACAATGGATGGCGGGCTTCCTAATAAGGAATCATGCACATTGACTACTGGATTGACTACAACCTTTCACTAAGAAAACTTTGAGCAACATTTCCAATCTCGTCACACTGATTGGACTCTTGGATGCTCTTGGAGAAATCTTAGCCTAAAGGTTCACATACTTTGTCCACCCATTTCAAAATGCTTACATGTTGCGTCCAATAAAACATTTAAATGTCTGCTTGGTATTAGTTTTTAATTCTTTTTTTTTTTTTTTTTTTAATCGATTAACTCATTTGCTCCCAAAAATGTATTTATACGTTTTTTGGATGTTTTTTATGCTAGAGCATACAGAAGCCTTTAATGCAGCCTCTGACCTGAAGAGGTCGCTTAAAGCAATGATAGTTGTTACAAAAAAACGGCCAGCAGGTGGCAGCAGAGTATAAGAGATCAACCAGGGCCATGTCGCAACAAGCTCTTTTCCACAGTGTTTTTAACAGGTTTGTGAATAATGATGAAACTTAGCTATATTCTAATGCAAAACGGAAACACATTTTTTTACCTGATGAAAGAAGAGACTCTAATCTTTCTTTTGGTAGGTTCCATGTTTTTTTTTTATAGCAATACAACACAATATTCTGTAGGCCTTGCAAAATCTGTCAAAATCCAGTAAAACAGCAGGGAGCAAATGATTTAAAATAGTTGTCGATAAATTGATTGATTTTGACAGCTCTAATGTTAAATTTTTACGACTAGTCTAGTTGTTACATTAAGACCAATGACTTCCGGTTTCTGACTTCTTCTACTACTACTACTACTACTATTTCTACACGCACAAATAAGATTAACCACTAGGTGGTGCACCGACACAATTTACAAACTGAAAACGGTAAACATAACAATGTACTGTATACAAGTTACACATCCTTAACTAGCTACACTTTGTTGGCTTCTATGACTTTATGACTATTAGGAAAGTGAAGGCAACCTCTCCGCTGCCTTCACTGTTGGTCATTTGCAGCACACTGACCCATTGTTGCGTAAACATTTGGTACCACTTATTTCTGAGGGCTCCCATATGCTTCCTCAACTACTTAAGACGGCAGTACAGGACATGTGGGATTTGTATTCATCTGATCATGTTTTGTGGGGACATTTATCTGATTTATGCGTCTACAAAGAGTCGTTTTTTGGCAGATTGGCGGGGACATAAAACCAATCTGCTTATTCTCAGGTTTGAAACATTAACAGTCAGCTGGAGTGATTTTTCTTGCCGATCAAATCTTGCAATCTAACTGCAGCTTCTCCTGGTTCGTTGACTTTCTGCACGACGATTGGATCTTTTGTAAGAGCACAACGCCACTGTCAAGCTCAAGCACGATGACACGTCACAACATGCACACTCGGGGCTGAATTATTATGTATGCGTGGCATGCATTATTTTAACCTTTCCATGCACACATTGTCTGTTTGGGGTTATTTTTGATGCGGGTCAATGATCAATGTTTTAAAGGAAAGGGGAAAAAATGCCTACCTTTACAAAAATAATTGGTTCTACTGAATATTATTTGTGGTGATTGCCATCGTTCCGCCATCTTTCTTTTGTTCTCGTCACTCTGGCATATGTTAAGCAGCATGTACAGGAAACTGTAATCAGGCGTTCAATTTGGGAGCCAATTTAGATTATCCAGGTTTATTCCATGCATCTGATGATGACTTTAGGTGTGATAAAGACTTCATAGAAGGAGTGCACCACAGAAAAATCTAATCCAGCTGCGCCGGAAAAGTGAGATGGAAGCGAATCCGCTTGTATTGGCATGCAGAGCACCGCTGTTGAGAGATGCACTCGTTTTTATCCCATGACAGCCTTCAAGTGTCCTGCTGTGGGCTCTGCTGAGGCATTCTCTTGTTGGAAGCGGAGTCAAATACATGCTAAGTGGGTCATTTGCAGAAGTGAAGGACATTTTCTGCACTTACTGTTCCCCCCCCCCCCCCCCCCTTGTAAACATAAGCAATTATGAAAATAATTGGTCCCTTTTTTAACCTCTTTGGACCCACAGTTGATGTGGTGGACATGACATATTTGCTAGAGCTGGGTATAGATTCTAATTTTCTCAATCGATTCGATTTTGATTTTTCCCAATTCGATTTGCTTCAGTTCAATCCGATATCGGTTAATTATGGAACATCAATTCTTCTTAAATGTCACGGACATGATAAAATCTCCACAAATATTAAGTTCCAAATATTAAGTTCCAAAGTAAATTTTGCGGCGGCAGTAACTGGTTGAATGGTTTAGTTTGTTAATAAAAGTAACACGTGTTATAATCACACACAAATATTGACATCAGCAAGGATGAGATGAAAACATTTTCATAATTCAAATTAATAATTTTTACGGAAGCGTTATTACATTCACTTGAAAAAAAAAGTCCTGTTTTTCTGACAAATTTTTGGGAGGAGCTTTGATTTTTTGAGTATTTTTTTCTCTGTTTTATTGAATATTTTCCCCCCTGATTTTTTGAGGGTTTTTTTTCTGTTTAAAAAAAAATGTTCTCTGTTTTTCTGAATAATTTTTTTTCAGTTTTGTTGGAGTAAATTGCCCTGTTTTATAAAATAATTATTTTTCAGTTTTTCTGAATATTTCGTTTTTCAGTTTTTTTTTTTAAGGGGTTTACCCTCAGAGATTAGAGAACAAACCACAATACAGTATACACATTCATTCCTTTATTGAGAGCCAGTAAGTAAACATGACCATCTTATTGCATATGGAGGTATGTGAAAAAGTGTCCGCTTCCGCTACTAGCGAATCTGCAATAAGTCACTTGGAGTTCAGAGGTAAAAAAAACAACAAAAAAAAAACACTCCAAAAAACAGAACACCAGCTCTGTTTTTCGTAATATTTTTTTTCCTGTTTTTTAAAATATTTTTCCCCCCTGTTTTTTAAATATGTTATTGCTGTTTTTTTAAATATTTGTTTCCCCTGTTTTTCTGAATAATTTTTTTTTCAGCCTGTTTTTCGGAATATTTTTTGGACAGAAAAAAATATTTAGTAAAACAGAAAAAGATATTCAGAAAAACTGAAAATAAAAAGTAGATTTTTTTTTCAAGTGAATGCAAAACGCTTCCCGTAAATTGTAAATATAAACTTGATAAAATATAAAATTTTCAATTGTCTTAAAGTGCAGTAAGTCCGGTCTTTCATAAATGTAAGAAAATACTATTAAATTCATGTGAACAATAAATTTCAAGTAAACAGCAAGAAAAAAAACAAGAAAAAAAAACAATCGGCAGCAGTCCAATACACTTTTCTTAGTCACAGTAAAACGTTTCCAACTTGTGAGTCACGGAAGTACTTTGCTTTCAGAACACATTAGAAAATCTATTTCTTTGAAGAGTCTATTGCTTAAAAAAAAGGGAAAAATTGGGTGCTTAATAAATTATGCAAACATTACATAACCAATTCCCGCAAAATTTTATCACTTTTTAACCAGTGCCAGAGACTTCTGCCGAGGACAAACAGTTACCAAAAATGAAAACAGATTGTGGAACAACATCACTATAGACTGCACTCTTCCATGGCATATGCATCACCCTGCAACCCACAGGGTGAGTGCAATTGCTTTACTGTAAACAGTGAACAATTCTTCAACAGAGGCTTCAAGCTGTTTAATGCCACTCCCAGTTGACGTTTTTAACCGTCAAGCAGAATGACACCTTGTATGTTTAACCAAACACACATAACTTTGCTTTTGGTAAGTCTTTCAGCTTATTGCTAACAAACTATGCAAAATGCATCACACGAGCTCACAAATTGCAGTGTTGTGGGGTCTTTTCACAATGTTATATAAACACAAAAGATGCAGCAACACATCCGGCAGACAGTTTAAAAATATTCAGAGGCATATATTCTTTATCCTCTCCAAATATGATTAATATAACGGCAACTTACTGTGGATTGTCTTCCTGTATTTGTATTTATAAGTCTAAATGTGAGTATGAATGTTTTTTAAATTGTATTTATTTTGTCTGTTGGTTCGCACCCATGACCTGAACAGGCTAAGTGGTGGAAAATAGATAGAAAGAGATGATGGCTGGACTTTTCGTTTTTTGTATAATGCTGCGCAAACATAGAAACAAATAATACACATCAACATGTGGTACATGATACCCGTGATGCCAATTGTATGAAATTCAAACAATTAGTTTAATACAACTCTCGATCGATCATAAATATGGAGACTTTCGAAGCGGGACATTACAGCAGCAAGGCAAAAGCAATTGAATTACGTTGCAGCATTAACAAAGTGTTCCCTGATTTAAAGCCAAGCATCGTTTACCCCCTCTGGCCAATTGCTACTTGTTATATTTGTAGATTCTTGGAAAGATAAACAGATTCTTAGATACACACATTTTCACACAGCATAATTTGGTTTTGGTAGACTGCTGATAAAACAACAGGGATGCAAATAAATTTGACAAATGAACAACTGAAGTAAAGTTTTTGGGCACATTAGCATTTTCTGTTTTATTTCATTTGTGGAAACGTGGCTGTTTTGTAATGATCTAACATGGAACTTTTTTTTTTTTTTTTGAATGGTGCTTACAGACCAACATAACTTCCCACCCCATAAATTCCATACCAGGCCTGGATTTTCTTCAAGAATAAATTAAAATTAATAAAAATAAATAATAAATATATACATTTTCAAACTATTAATTTTTTCATAGTTACAAATTTTAACTTCAATAGAACCTTTTGTTATTTAAAAGTAAAGCATACTGGTGTAAAAAAAAAAAAAGAGTATTTATTCAAATCATTTATTAAAGAATTTTTTTTGTTGTTGCCGCGATCTACCTATCTATCTATCTATCTATCTATCTATCTATCTATCTATCTATCTATCTATCTATCTATCATCTAGCTAGCTAGCTAGCTAACTGGATAAATAGAGAAAAACAGACAGAAGTAATACTTTAACAATATATTCATTACAGTAGTAACAGATCACAGTGGAGTAGAACTGAATGACAACATTTCTAATATTTTGACTTTCTCATGTAGCCACATAAGGTTATATAAACAGGAGGCACACCCCTCAATATTATGATTGACAGTGTCATGTAATCTGGGCATTGTTATCTTTGTAAAGGCAGAGTTGTTGATACAATTCACTTGTCATAAGACGTTTTTGTGGAGCAGCCTAATAAATCTGCACTTCAACAGAGAACGATCCCGCCCCCCAAAAGCAAGTAACCACCTAAAAAAAATTAAGAGAGAGAGAAAGATGCCCCCCCCCCCCTGAAAAGTATATTTCATATTACTGTAAACCGCTGTAACATCATGCAATTTGAAAATTAACCTGTGCATAGCAAAATAAGAAATAATTGTTTTAACAATGATTCAACTAAGATGTAGCCTATTGAATATAAAAACATACTTAAATAATGTTGAAAAAATAGATACTTGTTAAGCATTAAATACAATTGTATTGAACTTAAAAGTTAAATGTAATTGAACTGTACGACTGAGGCAGTGATGCTTTCATGTACCACTAGAGGGAGCCCACTTAGCACTTATGGTATGCGTACCACACTTTGACAAAACACTTTTCATAAACATTGCCTGCACAGTTAATATAAGTTTTATGATGTTTGAATAGATTCATTCATCTCATTTACATGATTTCCTATAGCAAAAAATAATATCAGATGTTTTAGTTCCCTACTTCTTTCCTCAGTAAATTGTGTGCATTTAAAGTAAAGCCCCGCATGCCATTTTCAGTGCACATATCAGAGCTCTTAAAAAGAAGAAACAAAAACAACGGCAGAATGAATGAGAAGAAGCTTCCAAAGTGTGTGTTCGTTCACATTACCCACCAAACGTTAGCCCGAGGAAGTGACTTAGTCACGTTAATTGGAAGCAAACTTCAAAACAAATGCAGAGTTCCCAAAGAGACCTTCACTGCTTCCCGTGGGCTTATAATGAGATACTGATTCTCCTCCCACAAAGCGTTCCTGCCTCACTCATTTTTGCTCTTGCTTTTCAGTTGTTAAAATGCTGGGATTAATGTAATGAAATATGTCCCATCAAAAGACAAAACAACAACAATATTTCTTGCTTCTTTTGCATCGACATTTAAAGTAACAAAGTCAAAGGGAGTGCTTTGTGAAACACTGCAAAAGGTTGCCAGGTTGTTTCTCAACATGACAATGAAGAACAGCTTGCAAAAGAACAGTTCAAAGTGCACCAAAGAATACTGGCAAAAAGAAGAAGAAGAAAAAAGAGCATGTGCAGTAGACTTGTGACAAATGAGGGACATTGAGTGGAATCCAGGTGACATTCTGTGGCTTGCTGCCTGTTTTTTGTACTCCCTGGGGAGTCATTTCACACTCTTGAGAGGCTCCTGCACACATTTTTCAAAAGGGAAAGAGGACTGCGCCGCAAAGGATGGAAGCATTTGATTTCCCGTGCGTGCGCCTGGTGATAGGTCTGCTTTTGTAAAAGTTTTGCGCATTGTAGAACTCTCAGGGTTTTGTGAAAACATCTTTCACAAAAGGTGACGGGGAGAACATCTGGAAACCTTGATGAAAAAACATCACCTATCGTCTGTTTGTTTTTCTTGCACGTCTCCCTCCAGATGGGACGAAGATAGAATACACAGCCGATGCAGCCGGGAGGCTCTAATATTAGGCCGACAATGGGGTTAGCTATTTTTTATACTTAGGGGCAGTAGTTCGCCAACATTTTAAACTACTTCGCTCTCCAGGTTCCACCATCATTAAAAAAGGCGAAGAGCAGAGATGGGAAAAATACTGACATTCTGTTCTTGAGTAAAAGTACAATTACTTGCATAAAAATGACTTTGGTAAAAGTAAAAGTACTCATTTAAATAAGTACTCAAGTAAAAGTAAAAAAAAAAAGTACAGGCTCTAAAATGTACTTCACGAGTAAAAGTAAAAAAGTACATGCTCTAAAACAGAGGTGGGCAATCTCGGTCCTCGAGGGCCGGAGTCCTGCAGGTTTTGTAGGTTTCTCACTTCCAACACAAGCTGATTCCAATCAACAGGATCGTTATCAGGCTTATGCAGAGCTTGCTGATGAGCTGATCATAAATCAGCTGTGTTGGAGAAGGGCAACACGCAAAACCTGCAGGACTGCGGCCCTCGATGCCCACCTCTGCTCTAAAATGTACTTTGTGAGTAAAAGTAAAAAGTACAGGCTCTAAAATGTACTTCACAAGTAAAAATAAAAAAGTACAGGCTATAAAATGTACTTCACGAGTAAAAGTAAAAAGTACAGGCTCTGAAATGTACTTCACGAGTAAAAGTAAAAAAGTACAGGCTCTAAAATGTACTTTACGAGTAAAGGTAAAAAAGTACAGGCTCTAAAATGTACTTTACTAGTAAAAATAAAAAGTACAGGCTCTAAAATGTACTTCACGAGTAAAAGTAAAAAGTACAGGCTCTAAAATGTATTTTACGAGTAAAGGTAAAAAGTACAGGCTCTAAAATGTTCTTCACGAGTAAAAGTAAGAAAGTACAGGCTCTAAAATGTACTTCACGAGTAAAAGTAAGAAAGTACATGCTCTAAAATGTACTTCACGAGTAAAAGTAAAAAGTACAGGCTCTAAAATGTACTTTACGAGTAAAGGTAAAAAGTACAGGCTCTAAAATGTATTTTACGAGTAAAAGTAAAAAGTACAGGCTCTAAAATGTATTTTACGAGTAAAAGTAAAAAGTACAGGCTCTAAAATGTACTTTACGAGTAAAGGTAAAAAGTACAGGCTCTAAAATGTACTTCACGAGTAAAAGTAAAAAGTACAGGCTCTAAAATGTATTTTACGAGTAAAGGTAAAAAGTACAGGCTCTATAATGTACTTCACGAGTAAAAGTAAAAAAGTACAGGCTCTAAAATGTACTTTACGAGTAAAGGTAAAAAGTACAGGCTCTAAAATGTACTTCACGAGTAAAAGTAAAAAAGTACAGGCTCTAAAATGTACTTCACAAGTAAAAATAAAAAAGTACAGGCTCTAAAATGTACTTTACGAGTAAAGGTAAAAAGTACAGGCTCTAAAATGTACTTCACGAGTAAAGGTAAAAAGTACAGGCTCTAAAATCTACTTCACGAGTAAAAGTAAAAAAGTACAGGCTCTAAAATGTACTTTACGAGTAAAGGTAAAAGGTACAGGCTCTAAAATGTACTTCACGAGTAAAAGTAAAAAAGTACAGGCTCTAAAATGTACTTCACAAGTAAAAATAAAAAAGTACAGGCTATAAAATGTACTTCACGAGTAAAAGTAAAAAGTACAGGCTCTAACATGTACTTCATGAGTAAAAGTAAAAAGTACAGGCTCTAAAATGTACTTCACGAGTAAAAGTAAAAAAGTACAGGCTCTAAAATGTACTTCACGAGTAAAAGTAAAAAAGTACAGGCTCTAAAATCTACTTTACGAGTAAAGGTAAAAAGTACAGGCTCTAAAATGACCCTCTGTTTTGAAAATGTATCGAGTAAAAAGTACAGATACTGTTTTTAAAATGTAACGGTTAAAAGTAAAAAGTAAATACTCCGTCAATTAGAAAGTACTATGCCTGAATTCCAAGTGCGTCAAATTCCCCAAACATGATCAAGTTGATTTGCCCCAACATGATGCTAATGCTAGCTTAGTTCTGCTAGCACCTCCATTTTGTTGAAGCCAAATATGCGTTCTTTGTTACTATTCATCACAACTACGCACTTTTATAATAGCATTGACATTGGCCATGTTTTCAAAATCGGCATAGCTTGAGTCGAGTTTAAATTTGTGAACTGAGGCTAATTGTACCCGGACAGTGATTCTTTCACATACGCACACTATATATAGTAGGGTGACCAAAATGTCGTCTTTTAAGAGGACTGTCCATTTTCTTACGTCCTGTTCGGGCGTCCGGGTTTTTTTATAAATTCATGAAAATGTCTGATTGGCGTGACCAATAGGAGGTGAATACACTTTGTAACTGCGACTGGTGACACAATTTCAAGACTGGCTCAAGTGTCCTCTTTTTTCTGGAAATAGAAATATGGTCACCCTATACTATAGGGAGCTCTCACACTTCTATCTTTTCTAAACTCACTGTAGTTCTTTTCACTTTTCCTCATATAGGACTGGGAGCAATAACAATATGTGTTTCTTTCCTCCGAGGCAATAGTGTCCGTGCTGTGGACATCTATAAAAATTTTGTCAAAGAAAACCATGTGGACATGAGATGAACGTAAAAAGGAACACAAAACACATTTAATGTGCTTACTTTTCTTTGTGGTCGTCAAATACACATACGGTACCACCGGGCTTCTAAACTTCAAAGCTATTTCAATATATAATCCCAGAAAACTATTTCTGCTGACCAAAGCAGAACTATATTGTAAAATGCCGCCTCAAAGCCTCAGTGGATCTATGAAGTTTGAGTCGAGACGCCATAGAGAATGAGCTGGACTTGGAATCTTTTTTTTATTATTATTTTTTAAAGCTCCTCTCCAGTGCCACTAAAGTTCTCACTCTAACAACCACGATAATTCACTTCATTCAGTGGGAGAAAGGACAAACGGCAGCTGTACAACACGAGACTTCAGTGAATGAGCCCATTATGCTCACTCGGAAGTCACGCAGAAATATTTTGGATTCGCATCCTGTATGAAAGCAAAGTTGTTTGTTAATGACAAGAAATACTACTAATGACTCAATGTTAAAACACCAGTAATATTTTACAACCGAGGTGTACTTGAGTATTTTGTCTACTGTCGACCAGCATGGACACATGCGATGTCTGACACAACACCCGAGAACGTCAGCATTACCCGGATGCGGCTATTTGTGAAAGGGCAAAGGTCCCCGGTATTATTCTGGGAAGGCGACAAGGCAGGAGACTTGTTTCAATATTGACTGTCTCTGTGTACTTACGTACATTCTTCCTGCTGGGAAACCTGACAATGCAAAGGCAACAAATAAAGTCTTCATTGCTATATTGAAAACAACCTTGATAAAAAGGCTAACTGTGATGCTTTTCTTTTGTAAGAGAAAAAAAAACAATATGGCATGGAATAGAGTGGAATGAGGGTGCCAAGTAATTTTGTCAGCATCTGGATGTTGACTATGGTATTTTATAGGGGTGGGAATCTTTGAATGTCTCACGATTCGATTCCGATTTTTGGGTCTGCGATTCGATTCAGAATTGATTTTCAATTAGGAGCGATTTTGAATTTAAAATGATTTGATTGGCAATGATTTTTGCTTCAATCTATAGATGTGCAAGGAATTGTAATGATATACTCCAGTCTGACTCGCTAATGCTAATTAGCGCGGTACTCGCGGCACTTTTATCACTCAAAAGAACGTCTCAACTTGATTGTGACTTTTTCCTTCTATTCTCTAATGTGGCTACAACTTAACAGTGTATTAGACCGCGTGGAACCACACTGCCCCTAAGTGGCCAAATCGGGTACAACATGAACAGCGCTCCAAATAAAGGCACACACAGACAAAGGCAAGACAGTATGAAATAATTTAAATAAAATCGATTTTGGGACATTTAAAATCAATTCTGAATCATACTAAATGAGAATCACGATTCTTATGAGAATCGATTTTTTGGCACACCCCTAGTACTTTACACAATATGCCCCCCACCCCCCGCCCCATTACATTCAGCTTTGTGCTCCCACGTATTCACATATTTTTTTGTACAGTTTATAGCTCTATTTTGTGCTTCCCCCCATTAACACGTTCTGTAATTTCACTGTGGACCACTAGATGGAGGCATACTGTTTAGTTTGATGCGGTGTAAATTTGAAAGAAGAAGAAGGACAACAGGAAGTATTTCACCTCAGCCAATTTTAGCTGGATTATTCCTCTTTAATCCTACCTTTTACACCAAAACAAAGCGATCGCTGTATGTTGAATTACAAAATGGGAAAAGTGTGTTTAACGACAATAAATGCTATAAAGGCTATTAAAAAAATAAAAACGTGTCTAGGAAGTGCTGTGTATGATGTTTATACATATATATATATATATATATATATGTTTATACAGATTTTGCTCACTGCAGCGGTGGTCTGGAATATCAATTCCACGATGGAGAGGGAATTACTGTATTTACCTTTATAGGTAATGATTTTGTTTCCAGAGGAGACAGCGTTTTCGTTGTAAATGTACTTGCAAATGTTATGTCATCTGTATGGTATCCACTCGGTACATTTCTCAATTTTGCTGACCGTTCACTTTTACCATGATGAGCTGAGTGAGTACGTACCGTGCAGTAGTGGAGGAACCATGTTGCTATTCTGTGCCTACTTAAACACTAGTTTGAGTGTTTTAAATACCACATACAAAGAGATAAAGACTACCTGTTTGCAATAAAGGCAAGACAAAGAAAGTGTTAGCAGAAGCTCATCAAATGAGGATAAATTCCTGTCTTGCATGTGCATGCAGATACGCAGACATGTCCCACGCCAGCATCTGCTTGTGCGCTTCAACAGACCAGTGACAGTAAAAGGAAATCACAGACATCCTGTAGCTTACAGGCCACACAGCAGCACGACTCAAAACAGCTGCGTCAAAGCCGCCTCCCAGCTCCAAAAGTCAAGTAGTGGTACACGTTCCCTATAGAATCTTTACATGAGTTAACGCCATCTCGTTTTGTGCCGCTCAAGACAATTGCATCATTCCAGAAATGAAATTTAAAGAGACATCATTTGTAAAAATGTGACCATTCATTTGACAAGTTTTTTTTTTAACTGCCATTGACGGGTATAGACGTCAAAAATTCATTTGAACGATTTCTATTAGTTAACAATTTTTTCTCCACTTTTGTTAACAGTATGAAAACCTAGGAAAAAAAATATTGTACATATATAACAGATATAACATTTGTGATTAATCGTGAATTAACTGTTGAAATCAAGCAATTAATTCAAATAAAATAAATAAATAATCGCCTAATGTGATTTTTTTTTAAAAAGAAAAAAATATAATATATAAAAATTCTCGGTTTTCATACTCTAGTTAACAAAAGTGGGAAAAAATGTTAAACTAGTAGAAATAGTTCATTGAATTTTTGACGTCTATAGCCGTCAATGGCAGTGAATGAGTTAATATGTTATCCAGAAAAACTGGCAATAAAAAAATCATAATATTATGATTCATCCAGCTCAAGCATCACTTTTTATGACATATTATATTTGGTTATATTTTATTTTATTATTTTAATTATAGACTTGAGCACCTGGAAAACCTGTTTAAAACTATTCCTGAATAAGACATTTACATAAAGAAAGTAAACTACAAATTCAATTTTAGTATTACTCAAATTACAGTAATAAGGTTGCAAATGCTAATGTTAGAGATTTTTTTTACACACAAAAAAAGTACATGCTAGCTGTGTTAGCTGCTAAACTAACTGGTCACGAAAACGTTGAGTATTTGCAAGTCTTTTTGTGATCAAATGAGTTTCATTATTTTAAGTGGAGGCTAAACACTTTGCCAAAATAAAATAAAATGGTCCGAGGAAATTAAAATTAATTAGAAAATTGCATTTTGGATAATTTTTTTATTTCATTGAGGAGGTGGGACAAAAAATGTCCTCCAATTATGGAAAGTGTCAATTAGCAAATGAAACTGTTACACACCACCAACAAGTTCTGTTTCTGACTTATTTATTGAGCTGTGATTGGCTGCTCACATTGACCTGAGCACATCATCAATCAATGCGGTAACACCCCCCCCCCCCCCATATTAGTCTCTGAAGGGCCAATAGCATGATGGATATCGCCGAGGGATATCGGTCATCTCTGCGGGGAACGGTAACTCGAGGGGGTGCGAAAACGGGAGGGGACCTCCTCCAGAGTCTGGCACAGAGATGAAGGGAACACCAAGGTTAAACAACACACCATTTAGATCTTTATGCGCTATGATACATAAAGGCGACGGATGCTTTTCTTTTTCTTTTTCTTTTTTTTTTTACGTTTCTGGATTACCGCACCTACCGCTGTTATCTATCCGTGGACTGATTCGTTTAAAGAGGCTGGGAAAATAGACAGGCAATGATAGATATATTCAGAAAAAACATTCATTCAGCCTCATTAGGTATTCGACATACAACTAAAAGAAATGCTGTGACATAGTCGTAAAGCTAAAGAGCAGGCACATGTGCTTGTATGGCAAATGGAGCCACAATACAACCTTTTGTCTTTGCTATGAAGTAGATAAGAGCAAACTACAATAGAGTATCCCCTAGCTGAGCTCAACTGCATCTATTAAGGGAACCAAAGCACACATCTATTCCCAGCTGCTGATTTTGTCAGTGGTGGGAAGTAACAAAATAAAATACTGCAATGTCTGAACTTACAGTATTAAATTTACTGATGACTTTTTTTTTTTTTTTATTTCAACAAATATTTGTATATTTTCTCCTTACTTTGTCAAAATAGGCTTTTTTTTTTTTTACTTTGACCGGAGGATATTGCTTAAAGCAAATGATCAATATTATGATTTGTATCAGATAACCAAATTGTGATATTTTGCAATAACATAGCATGGAAAAGCTAAGTTGCAGTTTATAAAGGTGAAAGAAGTTATGCGTAGTGTGAGGTATTGACCACTAGATGGCACCATTGGACACGTTTCACTTTACTCTCCACTTGAACGTGTTGAGGTTAGGGTGGGGTGTAGTCAAGTTGTAAAATGAAGTAATCTCTTTCTTGACCCTTTACAGCCCACCGTCTCAATGTGTGAGAGTCATTCCTGGATTGGAGATTTTCTGTGCCCCCCCCCCCCCCCCCCCATTGAAATTTAAAATGATCAGTGCACAAACATGCTATTGTTGTTGTATAAATTAATAAATAAATAAATCTCTCTCTTTCTCTCTCTATTGTTTTACTTCATCGCAGACATATTTTTAAAATTAATTACGCCACTAAAACATTTTGAGCCATTTAGAGGAAAAGGAAAAAAAGTGAGCTACATGACGTGAATGGTATCAACAAGATAATTGCTCTTAACATTGGTAGCAGTCTCTTCGACCCCCCCCCAAATTTTGAGCTGTAGTGAAGTTTGTCACTCAAACCAATGTAAAACTGCCTCTCACATTCCTCACATCGAGTCAGACGAGCTGGCTGAGATTTCTAGTCAGGAGGCCTCCTGGACGCCTCCATGCTGATGTGTTACGGGAGGCGTCCCACTGGGAGGAGGCGGGAATGGAAACGCCTCGGGATCCCCATGAAAGTGATGGACAAAGTGGACAGGGAGGGGGAAGTACGGGCTAAAGCTGATGCTCAAGCAAGTCTCATGCCGAGTCGAAAGCCAAATAATGAAAAATGTGTTATTAAGCTTTTGGCTGTTGAGCTCTTTTCTAAAATGTAAAAATAAAAGTCAACATTGTTCCATCGCCGCTACCCATTCACTTCTCTCTGTTTGTTGAGGAATGAGTGAGGTCGCTAGCTCTTAAACCTACCACCGCCCCGCCCCCCCACCCGTATCTTCTCGCACCCCAGCCTGCATTATTGAACATTCTGCAGCACGACCGGGAGCAAAGACGGCAGGTCAATGCGAGAGAATCCGATCAGGTGTAGTGGACATGTTCTATTTAAATAAAGGTCAAAGCTGCCCTCAGACAAACATGCCACACATTTGGGAACGGCCTTTGGGTTAACGTCATTGACGTTTTGCTTTCAGCAGCAGTGATTCGGAGAGTAATTGCACTGTGAAACACACCAGATTCAGACTCAACATGAACTGGTGTTTCTTATACAGTAAACAGGAAAGTCAAGGGAGGTTTCAAGGTCACCGACAAGCATCCCCCTGTGGACCTTGCATGTCGTGCTGAAGCAGAAAAGGGCCTTTACAAAATCGTTGGAAGCATTAAACTGTTACATTTGTGTAAGAATTGAGAGTCAGGCCAAACTCTGACTGAATTAATCAATTAACTCACTCACTGCCATTGACGACTATAATCGTAAAAAATTCATGTGAACTATTTCTATTAGTTTAACATTTTTTCATTTCACTTAAATTTATATAAAAACCTAAAAAAAAAATATTGTACATTTATAACAGATATAAAATGTGTGATTAATCGTGAGACAACTATTGAAGATGTGATTAATTCCGATTAAAAATTTTAATCGTCTGACGCCACCCCTTATTTTTATTTTATTTTTTTTTATAAGGGACGTCAGGCGATAATTTTTTTTAAAATTGTGATTAATCACACGACTTCACTAGAGTTAACTAACGATTAATCAAACATTTCATATTTGTTCTAAATTTACAATAAAAAAAATCTAAAAATGTTAAACTAATAGAAATAGTAAAAATGACTTTTTGACGTCTATAGCCGTCAATGGCAGCGAATGAGTTAAGTGATTAAAATCTCGCCACAGAT
This sequence comes from Vanacampus margaritifer, assembly GCF_051991255.1. Classification (NCBI taxonomy): domain Eukaryota; kingdom Metazoa; phylum Chordata; class Actinopteri; order Syngnathiformes; family Syngnathidae; genus Vanacampus; species Vanacampus margaritifer. The sequence continues at coordinate 7,871,947 of NC_135434.1, read as the reverse complement.
GTTCATCCACATAGTGCAGTAATTGCAATTGAAGTAAGGAATCAAACCAGTAATGCCGAGTAAGAAAAATGTGTCTTTAAATTCATAAAAGATGACATCACCGAAACAGAAATGATATGACTGGGAGGGGTCGCTGCAGCAGCTTGAAGCGTGAAGGTTGATTTCGCTATTTCGGGCCGTACTAAGAGAATAACCATGCAGCTTGTTTCACATGACCTGAAGTGTCCTACTGCTTAATAGCTTAGAGGCATGTCAGGAAGGCAAAAGAAAAAGATTCCCTCGTAAAATCAATTACAAAAAGTGACTAATAATCTCTTTATGGTCCTTTTATAATGAATTTAAATGTGAGTCAAATTGATGAAAAGACAACAAATAGAAAATTAAATTTTGTTCTCTATTCGTGCATAGCTTTGACTAAAATAACTTCTGTACAATGGGAGGGACACAAAATAATGAAAGCTGACATTATTATGGTTAATTCTGTCAAGAATTTCAAATTGATTGTTACTATGGCGACTCATGATATCTACAGGGACAAAATATTGTCACAAAATGAGGATAGTTGGTGATTTTTTTTAAATGTATTTTTTATAATAAAAATATTACTACTACTACTACTAATAATAATAATTATTACTACATTAATATTAAAGTAATAGATGTCATCACTGTTGATTTGTCATAGTATGAACTGTATCATCATTATTTTGCACTCACGTTGTCTTGGAAACTTTATAGCAAACAGCTGCAATGACTTCTGTGGGAGTAAAACGAAATATATCTGCCTGAACAAGAAATTATTTACATATGAGTCATTATCCAATTATTGTCACAGATGAGTGCACTGGAAGATGAGCGATTTAATGAGATGCATTTGGGGACACTGAGCCGGAAAGTGGGGGTGATGACTGAGGAGTGAAAAAAATAAGGCCACAGGGACCTAACCGAAGCAGCATCTTTATGACGGACGGATCGGTAATATTTCTTGCTGTTTATTCAGTCTCTATGTATCCATCCATCCAGATAGCTAGCTGAAGAGCTTGAGCTAGGTAGCTAACTAGCTAGCTAGCTATGTAGCTATCTATCTAGCTAGCTATGTTGCTATCTATCTAGCTAGCTATGTTGCTAACTATCTAGCTAGCTATGTTGCTAACTATCTAGCTAGCTATGTTGCTATCTATCTAGCTACATAGATAGACCAACCAAAAAACAAACAAACAAACAAACAAAAAACAGTAATCAAGAACCAGATTGCTCTTGCATATTAAACGCGTACTTAGGTGGAATTGTAGAGATAACATACAACTCTTTTGTAACGAGCGTTGCAAAATCTACTCAGGCTTGCATTTGTCTTTGAGTTTTCCATTTCAGAAGTTCCGCCGTTCCTATTGATAGTTCAAACACAGAAATTGTTTTCTAAAAGAGTTTGAATCACTATTGAATTCAGCAGCTTCAGAAAATGACTCATCTGCGATTCCGGCAGATTTTCTACTGCGCCTTGTGCTGTAATGGTACCTAATGTACCTTGCCTTTATGTTCATGAGAGTACCGAGAAAGAAATTAATCGTATGCTGTTGCGAGCTAAGCCCTCATTCATGTGTGAAGACTGAGCATTAAGTCTGTTAATAAGGGAAACAAACAAACGGGCAAAATAAATACAGCATCCCTCCAAAGCATAAGCTATCGTATGCATGTGAAAAAGTGGACTGAAGATTTCACTGGCCCAGATGCTGAGCGCTGTAATAAGATTCTTTCTTCAGAGGCTCATTTGTTGACAAACGCAATTCATGGCTGGAGGCTGTGAGATTTTTACCAATTATCCATGTGTGCCATTGAGCATCCCTGCTTGGGTTGCATATAATAACGCATGTGTTTGGTTCCACGGCACCCGCTGGAAAGGCCATTCAGAACGTTCAGCCGGCACTGACGCTCGCGGGGACCCGATCA